>NC_057949.1:29857540-29870040 GCF_018555375.3 Anguilla rostrata | reverse complement strand
CAGACTCCTCTCTGCGTTTCAGACTCTGTTCCTGTCCAATCAGACCCCTCCCTGTGTTTCAGACTCTGTTTTGGCCCAATCAGACTGCTCCCTGTGTTTCAGACTCTGTTCCTGGCCAATCAGACTGCTCCCTGTGTTTCAGACTCTGTTCCTGGCCAATCAGATTGCTCCCTGCGTTTCAGACTGTGTTCCGGTCCAACCAGACGCCTCCCTTCATTTCAGACGCTGTTCCTGGCCAATCAGATGCCTTCCCAAACCTCTCAGTGCTGCCGGCTTGCTTGTCCAGGTTCTGCCCTGTCGCTCAAATCCAAACTCCAAATTCAAAATACATTATCTTGAACAAATATGTTTATTCTCGCTTTCTTCCACTTTCTGTCTAGCCCCTCTTTCTCTCTCTCTCACACACACACACACACACACACACACACGCAAGCTTATGAGCACTATCAGTGTTTAACAGTCTTGGTTCTTGGGGTGAAAATGTTTGCCTGTGGAGTTTCCTTTCACAGAGATAAACAGGAGGCTTTCAATTTCAGCTGCCAGCCTTGGATAATTGCGTTTCTTTTCCTACTTTATTAATTTCCTCATTTATCTTGTGCGATTAACTGTTGTGTTCCCTGTGATCAGATAATTAGAGTTTAAATAATCTCAGCAGGTATTTAGTACTTCTGCCTTTTGGGCTGAGATTACAATATATTTTTCCTGTAAATAAATCTGTTTGACGGATACCAATAATAATAGCTTGACAAAAGAATATGAACAGTGGCACTACTGAAGGGCACTGACAAATAATGTAGAATTTAATCACACTAACTCTCATTTTACATTTTAATACTGAAATATTTTCAAGAAATAAAAAAGCGATTTCTTTTCAGTGTTATAAAGAAACCAAACTGCAAGTCAATTGCCTAAGCGAGGATTAATTCCACGTGCCTGATAAGTCCAACTGCACTGTTTTTCCTGGTTCTTTTCTCATTAAATGAGAGTCATTTAAATTTCACACAGCAAATGGATTACACCCCCTACTTCTCCAAAAAAAGAAAAAGAAATCTGAACCCTATTTTTGTGATGCATTTCCTTCTCTTAAAGCTCGGAGCCAATCCACAGTCAAAGGGGCATAATTAAGATATTAATTATTGAGAAATGGAGAGAGAGAGGGAGACTGAGGAACAATGAGGCAAAGTGTGGGAGAGACGGGGAGACTGAGGGCGAGAAGCAGAGAGAGAGAGAGAGAGAGAGAGAAGAGGGAGAGACGATGGGAGTCAGCAGTAGATGTTAAATCTACAGATGGGATAATGGAAATTGACGGTTGTTTGCAGGCTTCGTATTTTATACTCGTCAGGTGTGTGTTGCGCGTAAATTTGAGCAGATTGAGCCGTTTCAGCGGAAATGAACAGCGCTGATTAAACATTAGGGTCCCGAGCTCCCCGTGTGTTCACAACGGGAGGTCCGCGCTCCGCATTATCCCTTCTCATCTGCCGGCCCAAACGTTTTGTTTATAGTTGCAGATTTGAAATCCCCTCGCGCTGAATCGTCTCCGCTCCCCCCGCATCGTCATTTGCATAGAACTAATAAAACCGCTCTCCGCCCATCACACTCCGGTTATTTTATCCGTATTAAAACTGACTTTGTGCCGCTGGCCGCACCGCTGCATTCGGCTGTGTTTACGGCTTCGGCCATCTCTGCGCGGGAGAAATTAATACGGGTCGCCTCGCGCGCGCGCGCGCGCGCACATAACGGCTTCTTTATAATCACGGCTGCTTCTCCCTTCCGCTGCCTGCGCGTGACTCCTGGTTTATGAAAGACGGTTCTTCAGAGCTTTCCGTCCCTTTCCTCGTCTTTCTAAAAACAGTTATTCGCCCACGCTTCCAGACTTCAAAAACCAAAAAAAGGTTAATCTTAACGAGCACTTTAGCCTTATATTTACTCTTAAAATCTTATTTCTATTACGTTTTGGCTAAATAAGACAAAAAGATCGTCAATGGGGAGATCGTTTGAGTCATTTCAAGGTTTTCCAATGGGGTGAGACAATTTCACTTGTCAAGCAAAAAATAAGCCAATTTTCTCATTTTTCAGAAAAAGAAATAAGATTTTAAGTCTCATTAAAGACTAAATCACATTAAAGACAGTCTTTTTTTGCAATGCTATGCCACCTTTCTCTCTCCCTTTAAAGCAGTCTGGGTACAAGGGAGTTTGGGAAGCCACAGGCAAGCGTAAAAAGCTCACACGCTCATGTGTCGGTGGTGAATTTTAGGCTACCGTCAGTTTGCCAGCAGTAACCAGTAAAAAAACAGTGGGTTTGTTTGTGTGTCTTTGTGTTGTTGGATCAGTTGAGCGTAAATCACCACGCTAGGCCACACGTTGCCTGGGTGACGGGCTTTTAGTCCTGATTAACCAGTTAGCTTTAGCATCGGCAGTCTTACCCCCAGCTCACAAGGTCAGACAGTCACATCTGGTGAATCTCATCTGATTTATGCGATGTCGTTTTACTGCGTATGCGGTGCATTCCAGACTCAAAGCTGGGTCTGAAGTGCTGGCCTTGGTGCGGAAAGCTCTGGTTCTGATGATAAAATAATGGGTGTGATGCTGAAGGTCCAGCTCTGATGCAGAGGCACTGGGCTCTGATGCAGAGACATTAGGCTCTGATGCAGATACATTAGGCTCTGATGCAGAGGCACTGGGCTCTGATGCAGAGACATTAGGCTCTGATGCAGAGGCATTAGGTTCTGATGCAGAGGCACTGGGCTCTGATGCAGAGGCACTGGGCTCTGATGCAGAGACATTAGGCTCTGATGCAGAGGCACTGGGCTCTGATGCAGAAACATTAGGCTCTGATGCAGAGACATTAGGCTCTGATGCAGAGACATTAGGCTCTGATGCAGAAACGTTGGGCTCTGATGCAGAGACATTAGGCTCTGATGCAGAAACGGCGGCTCTGATTCCGGCGCTTTGCTGCGGGCGCAGACGCTGCTGGGCACTGACCTTGTACGGCAGCACCACGGCGGACCCCCCGCTGATGCCCACGATGGGCACGCCCGTCTGCACGGAGATGAAGTCCAGCATCTGCGCCACCGCCTCGGAGCCCACGTTGTCCTCGAAGACGACGCCGTGCACGCGGCTGGAGGCCAGCGTGTCGCACACGCGCGTGAGCAGCGTGCGAGGGTTGGTGTTGTTCACCAGCACCGTGATGGGGTTCACCTCCAGCGGCAGGTCCAGGAAGTTCTCCCGGCTCAGCCGGCCCTTGATCTCCGTCTGGTAGGCGGAGCCGCTGAACACCACCGCCACGTTGACCGCGGGCGGCGGCGGCGGCGCGAACGGCCGGCCCAGGCAGCAGGGGGCAGCGCAGAGCAGCTGTAGCAGCAACGGCCACAGGGAGGCGCTCAACCGCCCTAAAGGAACTCCCATCTCAGCCACCTACGACCTACGACAGAGAGAGGGAGGGAGGGAGGGGTGGAGAGAGAAGGAGGGGTGGAGAGAGGGAGGGAGGGGCAGAGAGGGACAGGGGTGGAGAGAGAGGGAGGGGTGGAGAGAGGGAGAGGGGTAGAGAGAGAGAGTGAGGGGTGGAGAGAGGGAAAGACAGAATGAAAGGACATCTTCAGTTTTAGTTATTTAATTTTGTGCGTACAATCATTATAAATTGTTATTTTGTTTGAAGTATGCAAACAGAATATGGCTTTATTAGCATGACCTTAACCAAAATGTGATTTCTGTAAAAGTGCAACACTAATTTTTGCTTCAGTAGGCTTTAGTAGATGACATAAAATGGCCTTTATCTGATTCACCCTGAACTCCTGTGTTCTTTAAGGTCATGTGAATGAAGTCCATTTGCATTTTAAGGAAGGGCAGAATCAGAGAGGAAAGGGAGGGGTGGTGGATATTACACACACAGGTTTTCTTTTCAATCAGTATGTTATGATGACACTCTTGCTAGACAAGCTCTTTGCTTTGAGTTGACCTGCTTCTTGGCGAGTGACCTTTCGGCTAGCTGTGCGCTACGCTCGGCTAGCTCCGAGCTCCAGGGAGCGCGGGGGTGGGAGGATCGGAGCTCCACGGACAGATGGTGTGCTGCTGAGGAAAACCGGTCTTTATTTTTAAAATAAATGCAGAACAAGGGGATTAATGACTTACTGCTTGTGTCTCTCCTGTCATAATGCGCACGGCGTTGGCAGCACAACCCCGACCTCTGCGATAGTAAGTCTGTGACCCTGAATGTCCAGCGCGTTCAGGTTTGTAGCGGACGTGTAGCACAAGCTGGCGCAAGGATGTTAACTCGACCGAAACCCGAAAGAGACCGTCGGCGTTTGTGTCAGGTTCTAGACCGTGCAAGCGATGTTCCGTCAGAGCGTTTACTGCGATGTGCAGATGCACGTGTCCCGTCTCCCTGCTGCTTAAGAGCATTTGTAAGTCAGCAGATAACTGTCACTTCAGTCCCGCCACCTGCAGAACACATTTCAGGTGTTTTAACAGGTGCGTGTTTATTTGCAGTCTTACAGGGAGTGTGGTGGCAGCGTAGCACAGGGGTTAGAGTACCGGGCTCGTAAGCCTGAGGCTGTGAATGTGAAATTTAACGTGAATATAAATGTGATGTAAAATGTGATTACCCCTTCTGGGCACTCCAGCGCAGTGACTGTGCCTGACAGCGCGTGGATGGAGGCTTTCCGGAACTTTCTACGCAGGAGAACGTGCGCTCGCCGGTGATCTCCAAACCCGACGGCGGGGGCTACAGCGATGAGGTAGGCCTACAGACCCCGCTGGGCATCCCAAATCAGAACATTTGATAAAGAAAAATGTTTTGGAAGCACAAGGGTACTGAGATGTCTGGTTATAATGCAATGGGTCAAGAAAAGCTAAAATAGATGTTTATTGATTAAAAATAAATTGTTTCTGCTTTTTCTCTTCCATCCATCCATCCGTAATCTAACGTGCTTATTCTTGGTCCGGGTCGCGGGTTGTGAGTTCTCATGCTGAAAGGTAATTAACTCTTTGGTGGTTCCTATTTTACAGCTCAGCTCAATGGAAGAAACGGGCAAAATTCCAAAGACTGCAGCCATAGAGACTACGGGCATGAGAACATTAGTTATTGCTGAAAATAAAGCATTGCATTTTTATTGGAACATGCGAGTTTATAGATATTAGAATGTTGGATTTGCAAGCAGGACTCAGCGTTCTGCTCTGTGGTGAAGTTCACCGCCAAATTCAGCGAGGCGTCGCCTGATTGGCCAGGCTGCTGTCCCCGGCCCTGTGCCGCAGATCATGTGATCCTGTCATGGTCACCAGATTTATCACTGCATTTAAACAGCAGCGGGTAAAGACCCCGTAATCCCCCATAATCCCCCACTGGTGGTGGGTGGTGGGTGGGGGGTGGGGGGGTCATGAACCTAGTGTGATTCTGTCACCTTAACAAGCGTCCCCGTCAGCACCAGAGAAAAACAAATCTGATCCCAGCGGCCATAAACCATCCTAATGTCCAGTCATATGGCGGGGATATGATATGGTGTTTTGCGTTATGACCTGTTATTACAGTATTAGGGTTAGGACCCTACTGACCAAACCTCTCACTCACACATGTCCACTTCTCTGATCCAGGGACACCCACCCAGGGGACCCCTTAAAATTAACCCCCATGAATCAAGACTGACCAGCGACCCCCCTGCCGTACAGTACCTTCACGGACCCCCTGGGTTCTGTGGACCCCCTGGTGAAAAGCCAGGCTATGGATTATTCCCTGAGCTGCTAACCAGTAAACGCATCTCTGCTGTGATGGAGTCAGATTGGGGGAAAATTCCCGAATGAGTGTGGGAGCAGCGTTCCTCAGATCAGTGTGGTCACGGCGTCATTCCGGAAGCGGGATGAGCGGGAGGTGAGCGGTAGAGGCTCGGTCTCGGCTGCTTTTCCGGGCTGGCGGTAGGCAGATGGCACAGGGGCCGCAGGTCTCTGCAGGGGACAGTACAATCACACCTGAGCTGCCAAAGAGCATCAGCTAAACGTCCCAGAACCGTGCGCAAGTACCTGTGCACACTGCCTTCTCTCAGACCGCACGTCAGTTATAGAACCAGCCAGCTGGCCGCAGACCACAGACCACAGACCACAAACTACAGACCACAGACCAAACCATGTGACCCAGAGCAGCCTGCAGAACAGAGCCCTTATTTCAGAATGTTCATTAAAAGCCCTTTAAGGTGTGAGATCACAAATATATGTGATTAGAACGTTTTTAACTGACCATAATTTTGATGTAGCGATCACTTCTGGTAACTGAAAGCAGTGGAGTTCTAGAACACCGACTTTCGAAAGAACATTCCAAAAAAAAAAAACCCCTCTCTTCAAAAAGGTTACACCATTGGCTGTGGAGCTGCTGGAAAATAGTCAGATATTAGAGCTTGATCCACTGTTTTGCGAGCCTGGAGGTGTATGGGGGAGAATGTGGGGATCAGATCTTGGCCTCTCGCTCTACACGATGCGGCTGCGTTCCCTGGACCCCTCACTGCCCCGGTCATCCAGGTGACGCCACCTGGCCTGACAGGTGTGAACGGCGTAATAAATGCAGAATATATCGCCGCCCGTCGGACGCAGAATCTTTAATTACTCAGCAAATATTATCGCTGGAAAGTGCACCTGCACTCGCTGCACTACGCATCTGAAGGACATCTTGGTGACACATATTCTAAGGTCAGATCTGGATGATTGGCTTCTACTAACTGTGCGGAATAGCTAGCCCTGTAGGTTGCTAAGCGCTCTACAATCCTCCACCCCGATAATAATGAACAAACCACACTCTAAATACTTCTGCACCCTCTGTCTGAATGCCCACTGTGTGCATGACATTCTGATGCAAAATAACAATGCTATAATAAATAAACTAAATAAAATTTAAAAATACGTACATTGTTGCAGAGAATTTCATCATACATACAATATTTCCTGTATCGGAAATACTGCAAATCCACCGTGAAAAAACATTTCACGCACTTTTCGAGGCAGTTCCCCTCGAACATTCTGTGTTTAAAATGGGAAATTGGGTTTGCCCTTTCCCTGCTTTTATCAGGGTGCACCGATATTTGGGGGGGTCCATCTGAAGGGCTGATGTTCCGGGGGGTGGGGGGTGCTGAAGGGCATATGTTTCGGTAGGGGGGGTTGGATGGCACGTGGGTATAAAGTTGGAACCGAAGCAGAACTCAAACACCAGAGAGAGGGCACTGTTGACAGTGTCTAAGTCCTGTGCAGTGCGAGCTGATCGTCTGGAGTCTGGGCCTACAGGGACACTAAGAGAGCAGAATACTCTACAAAGCCTCACTTATTATTTTCCTTGCTTGTCGGGGGTTTTTATATTCAGACTACAGGCGGAGGGGGACATTACTCCCCCTCCGCGAGCCGCCGTCAGACTGAAGCGCAGCGTGCAGAATCACTTCACTGCGCTGCTGTGTGTGTGGGGCTCCTCGCTGGCCGCTTGTTCCCGGGGTACTGGGGCGTCCCGACACCCCAAAATGAGTCCTGACCGCGCCAGCGCCCTTGCAGTGCGTAACCTAGCCTCCCAGCGTACGACGGTGCATAACCTAGCCTCCCAGCGTACGGCTGTGTGTAGCCTAGCCTCCCAGCGTACAGCTGTGTGTAGCCTAGCCTCCCAGCGTACGGCTGTGTGTAGCCTAGCCTCCCAGCATACCGCTGTGTGTAGCCTAGCCTCCCAGCGTACGGCTGTGTGTAGCCTAGCCTCCCAGCGTACGGCGGCGGGTAGCCTAGCCTCCCAGCGTACGGCTGTGTGTAGCCTAGCCTCCCAGCGTACGCTGTGTGTAGCCTAGCCTCCCAGCGTACAGCTGTGTGTAGCCTAGCCTCCCAGCGTACGGCGGCGGGTAGCCTAGCCTCCCAGCGTACGGCTGTGTGTAGCCTAGCCTCCCAGCATACGGCTGTGTGTAGCCTAGCCTCCCAGCGTACGGCGGCGGGTAGCCTAGCCTCCAGCGTACGGCTGTGTGTAGCCAGCCTCCCAGCGTACGGCTGTGTGTAGCCTAGCCTCCCAGCGTACGGCGGCGGGTAGCCTAGCCTCCCAGCGTACGGCTGTGTGTAGCCTAGCCTCCCAGCGTACGGCGGCGGGTAGCCTAGCCTCCCAGCGTACGGCGGTGCGTAGCCTAGCCTCCCAGTGTACGGCGGTGCGTAGCCTAGTCTCCCTGCGTACGGAGGTGCGTAGCCTAGCCTCCCAGCGTACGGCGGTGCGTAGCCTAGTCTCCCTGCGTACAGCGGTGTGTAGCCTAGCCTCCCAGCGTATGGCGGTGCGTAACCTAGTCTCCCTGCGTACAGCGGTGTGTAGCCTAGCCTCCCAGCGTATGGCGGTGCGTAACCTAGTCTCCCTGCGTACAGCGGTGTGTAGCCTAGCCTCCCAGCGTACGGCGGCAGGTAGCCTAGCCTCCCAGCGTACGGCGGCAGGTAGCCTAGCCTCCCAGTGTACGGCGGCAGGTAGCCTCCCCTCCCAGCGTACAGCAGTGTGTAGCCTAGCCTCCCAGCATGTGTACATGCTAGCGTACGCTCTCCTGAATACGCCATGGTTGCTGCAACAATGGAACGGCTCTACTAGTATCGTTTGGGAATTGCTTTGAAAAGAGGTGATTTACAGCAGAGCAGTCAATTTGAAATCTGCTCTGTCAGGGATCAAACAATGACAGGGCTAATGTATTTTACCCTGCAGAACAGGGACAAATTTGAGCTTGTGGGTCGAATTGTTGTTCTTTTTTCATTCATGTACTGCGGCTGTTTTTTTTTTTTGTTTGTTGTTTTTTTAGGACTTCAAATGGCGGGCGTGAGTCGCCGAGCTGAGTGGCGAGTTGTCAGATTAGCGTTGTGTTCATGGAGGCTGGCGAATTAGCCGAAGCCTTGACCTTGACAGGCACGGCGTGTTCCGCAAGGTCTTTGTGCCTGAGCGCCGTCTTTCTCGGCTGTCTGCTCGAGCGCACAAGTTGTGCGTTTGCCAGTTTACAGGGTGGTTTCACAATTCGGAAAAAAACATTTGTTTTAGCATATTGAATTTTTTTTGACAGCCCTCATGTTCAAATACAGAAGCACTGTGGGTGTTTGAAAACACTGAGCGGAGAGGGTGGGTGGCAGTGTATAAATACTGAATGAATATAAACACAACTGGTATTTGTATTTCTATGGAACATTTACACACAGTATTATTCATATCCAAACGGTGGGGACTAGTGGGGTTTATGGGGACTGGTGGGGTTTATGGGGACTGGTGAGGTGTATGTTGCAGTGGGGACTGGTGGGGTTTATGGGGACTGGTGGGGTGTATGTTGGTAGGTATGATCAGAGGGCACAGCTGAGATTTTGGGATTCTAGGGCGGAGTTTCAGAGAGAGCTGCAGATCGGGGCTTTCTGCTCTCTCTCCCCCCCCCCCCCCCCCCCCTCCCCGAGTGATGAAATCCACTCTAGCTCTAAACTCTGAGCGTAGTCCCCCCCCCCTCCCCCCACCCCCTGTAAGTGCATTTACACTTGTTTGTACGTAAGTGTGCACATATTTTTTAATATACATCAGAGTTGAGTTTAATTGTACTTCAGTTCAGTTCATTTGGGAAATAAAATTCAATTAATGAATTGAAAAATCCCCACAGAACCTCATGGGCATTTTTCAGAGTATTAATTGAGCTTCAGTGCATTTCCTGAATTGAAAGATTTTAAGTGGAATTGATTCCTAGCTTGAGATGCATCGGCATGCTGTCATACTGTGCGTGCGTGTGAGTGTGCGTGTGCGCATGCGCATGCGTGTGAGTCCGTGTGAGTGAGTGTGTGTGAGACAGTGTGTACTGAAATGTGTATGTGTCTGTGTGTGTGTGTGAGACTGTGTGTACTGAAATGTGTGTGTGTCTGTGTGTGTGTGTGTGAGACTGTGTGTACTGAAATGTGTGTGTTTTCCCTTAGCTGGGCTGTGTCACTGATCTCTGTGGGATTTTTCCCAGATTAGTGGCCCCTTGCAGCTCTCCTCATGTCCCTGCTGGTCCCACAGCTCAGGGAGAAGCAGATTAGACACAGGCCACTGCTCCTGATCCCACAGACCACTGCTCCCACAGGCCACTGCTCCTGATCCCACAGACCACTGCTCCCACAGGCCACTGCTCCTGATCCCACAGACCACTGCTCCCACAGGCCACTGCTCCTGATCCCACAGGCCACTGCTCCTGATCCCACAGGCCACTGCTCCCACAGGCCACTGCTCTTGATCCCACAGACCACTGCTCCCACAGGCCACTGCTGATCCCACAGACCACTGATCCCACAGGCCACTGCTCCCACAGGCGACTGCTCCTGATCCCACAGACCACTGATCCCACAGGCCACTGCTCCTGATCCCACAGGCCACTGCTCCCACAGGCCGCTGCTCCTGATCCCACAGGCCCTGCTCCCACAAGCCACTGCTCCTGATCCCACCCACCACTGATCTCACAGGCCACTGATCCCACAAGCCACTGCTCCTGATCCCACAGGCCACTGATCCCACAAGCCACTGCTCCTGATCCCACAGGTCACTGATCCACAGGCCACTGCTCCTGATCCCACAGGCCACTGATCCACAGGCCACTGCTCCTGATCCCACCCACCACTGATCCCACAGGCCATTGCTCCTGATCCCAGCACTCACTGCTCCAAAATGCTCTAGTGTGACCAGTCACTGCTTCAGAGAACCCCTACGCACACACACACGTAACTGCCGTGAGGGTTTCACAATGCATCGAGAGAGCGCCTTGTATATATAGTACCTGCACTACCTGCTATAAAAGTATTGATTTAAACGGCTATAACAGTGAACACATACACAGGCATAGGCCTCAATAAATCCAGCCCACGCACTCAGACCCAGCCATAATTAACTTTAACATTGCGCTGCTCGCATCCAGCAGTGTCACACACCAGTGAAGACTGAGGGGCAGATTGGTAATAATGTTAACCGGATTTCTTTAATAATTCACAATTACATTTGAAACACATACCAGGCGCATAACAAATATCGATTTGCAACATAAATTGAAATGCCTAACCCCAAAGCACAGAATGAATTACAGCTAACAAGTCCTTATGTTCTGAATTAAGTTACAGTTTGTATATTGCGTACGTCTGTGAGGGAATCCACTGGAGATTCAAGAATTAGATAAGTTAATGTGGTGACTCACACTTTCTGCCCGAACACCAGAACATCAGCATGCAGAGTGATTCAGCCAAAGTCAGTATGTAGAGCGATTCAGCCAAAGTCAGTATGCAGAGCGATTCAGCCAAAGTCAGTATGCAGAGGATTCGCCAAATCATATGCGAGGATCAGCCAAAGTCAGTATGCAGACGTTCAGCCAAGTCGATGCAGAGCGATTCAGCCAAAGTCAGCATGCAGAGCGATTCAGCCAAAGTCAGTATGCAGAGCGATTCAGCCAAAGTCAGCATGCAGAGCGATTCAGCCAAAGTCAGTATGCAGTGGGACCGATGCACCAGCTGAGATAGTCCTGTCCTTTTGTGACTCTCACCTTTTTCTTGTTCTCTCTCACTCTCTCTGGTATTTTCTTGTTCTGTTTCCCTCCCTCTCATGCCCTCTTTTGCCTTTGTCTTTCTTTTCATTCTTTCATCTTCTCATTCTCTCTGAATTTCACTCTTCCACTTGCTTGTTCTCCCTTCGTTCTCTCTTTCTTTCTCTCTCCTTCTCTCAAACTAGCACTTGTCACTGTTGCTTTTCATTTTATCCCCATTGTTCACTTTCTCTTGCCCTCTCATCCTCTCTCACTCTCCTCTGTCATTCCCTTTCACCATCCCTACTTTTAATCCATTCCTCCTTTCGCTCTCCCCTTCCCTCTCTCACCTTGACCTGCCCTTCCCCTCTCCCTCTGGCAATTGGCAGTGTGTTCAGTGATGTCATGTGACCAGTTGCATCTCTCTCTCTCTTTCTCTCTCTCCCCTTACCTCTCTCCCTCTTTCCCCCTCTCATTCCTCCTGTCTATGTTGATCATCCCAGTGCTTCTCCAGTGAAATTTAAAAGGCGAATAATCCTGACGTCGCTGCTTTTTAAAGCTGCGTTGTGTTGAGCCGCGGAGGGCCGAGGAACTGAAACTAAGGGCTGAACAATTAGCGCTCATTTCAGAATCTGGCAGCGCACGCCCAGCTAACAAGCCGCGCTAACGCGTTGGACTGCTGATAATCACCCGCCATTTTACATCTTCATTAGCTCACAAACAGTCGCCCATTAAAACCGCGCTCATGGAAATTCAGACACATTCAGGAAACGCTCAGAATGACTGGTGTGTCTCGTGAGGCTCAGCTTTGGATATCCGGTCCAGAGAACATCTCCAAACAAACATTCCCTACGTGCAGATTTGGATGTCTGTTGGAATCTATTTTGAGTCACAATAGATCATTGCAGCACTGGTGTTACTCAGTTTTGTTTTGTTTATATTTCGAGTAAAAAAAATGAAGATGAATCCAGCATTTCATACACGCATTCACAAGGGTATTAAAATGCTGTTGTCGGGCATCCTCTG
>NC_057949.1:29842540-29852540 GCF_018555375.3 Anguilla rostrata | reverse complement strand
CAACAAACTATTCTACACACTCACAGGCACAACAATAATCTGTAACATGCACACTTGAAATTGCTACGATTAATTGTAATCTCATACAGATCTAACAATAAATTCTAATCTGATTTTGCATCAGTTTCAAAAATGTCCTCTCTCTCTCACTCACACGCACACACAAATTCTCTCTCTCACACACACATACAAACACACACCCATCAGTACACTGTATACACAGACACATATACATACACACAGGCTCTTGTCAAATGTTCTTTTTTCATTTCTTTGGAGAGTAAATCACTGAAAATACTATGTGGACTCTCCATAAAATTTACTGCCTTGTTCTGTTGACCTTGATGCAGGTGTTCTAATAGCACTTTATCCCTGCAATATACTTTACTGCTTTGTGTGTGACACACACACAGACACACACACACACACACACACACAGACACACACACACACACACACAGACGCACGCACACACACACAGACACACACACACACACACACACACACTCTCTCTCACACACAGACATACACACACTCACACACACACACACACACACACACACAGACACACACACCACCACACACCCACAGACACACACACACACACAACGACACACACACACAGACACACAGACACACACACACACACACACACACACACAGACACACACACACACACACACACAAACACTTCTACAGGCAGCACTCTGTTCAGTCAAACGTTGATGGTCTCTTTTACACTCAGAGGACACCTGCCCCAGTTTAATAGGCAGATTGAGATGATTCTGTTTTGAAACCTACGTGATCGTTGATTTTAACTGCCCCTCATTACCCCCCCCCCCCCCCGTCTCTCGCCCCTCACCCCTCCCACTGTCCACTCAGCTCGTTAGGAGGAAAGAGGAGAGGGGGAGGAGGGGCTCTTTCTCTCCTCTCCTCTCTTCTCCTCTCCGCTCCTCTTTAATGGGAGAGGATGGGCGGAGGGTGCCCTGCTGTGTGAAAGGCCAGAGCTGTAGACTGGGAGCCAGCACACCCAGCGACACGGGCATCTGCTGCTCCCACACACCGACCGCGAACGAGCGCAACCACAACCACGAGAGCGACTGCGACCGCATCCATAACCACGACCAAAAAACCACAACAACAACTGACGACCCCGAGACGACTGCGACGACATAACCACACAAACCATATAACCACGACCAAACCACAACCATAAGAACACAACCAAACACGACAAACCACAACCATAACCACGAACAACCAACTAGCACGACCAAGCAACCACCAAACCATGACAAACAATCAACACGACCAAACCAACATAACCACAACCATGAGCGTAAACGCAACCACACCCGGAGCATGCAGCTATGGCAAAGCCCGGCGTAACCATGACGATCGGAGGGTGAATGTGGTTATGGTCTGTTACAGTACAGCTGGACCGGGGCTGACCTCAGCTGCAGCCTTCACACACAGAGCATGACCATAATCCTCATTCCAAGAACGATCCTCAAATTGACACACTGAGCATGACCATGACTATCACACGCTAAGCATGACCACGACTATCACACACTGAGCATGACCACGACTATCACACACTGAGCATGACCATGACTATCACACGCTGAGTGACTATGACTGTCACACACTGAGCATGACTATGACTATCACACACTGAGCATGACATGATATCTCACACTGAGCATGACCACGACTATCACACACTGAACATGACTATGACTATCACACACTGAGCATGACTATGACTATCACACACTGAGCATGACTATGACTATCACACACTGAGCATGACCATGACTATCACACACTGAGCATGACCACGACTATCACACACTGAGCATGACTATGACTATCACACACTGAGCATGACTATGACTATCACACACTGAGCATGACCACGACTGAAAGTGTCACGTTTGAAGCAGGACCGCAACCAGCACACACTGATTATGACATCGCATATGAAACGTGACAACAGACACATGCTATTATGTATTAAAGATGACGGCAACCATCACTCACTCACTGTGACCTTAACAATATGACTGTAACCCACACATTCAGCCAGGGCAAGCTCAGTGCCAATATAGACACCACACGCACACACACCACACGCAGCCACCACACACACCATTTAAAATTAGATTTAAAACTCCACAAAGAAAGTGACACTTAGCTGCACATACACTAGAAAGAGCAGCAGTTACAGTCAGCTGATTGGTCAGAATGAAGTTAGAGCAGCAGTTACAGTCTGCTGATTGGTCAGAATGAAGTTAGAACAGCAGTTACAGTCTGCTGATTGGTCAGAATGAAGTTAGAGTACTCTGCACAAATCTCTTTCTTTCTCGAGTGCGTGTACTCTACTCTATCTTCTCTCCCACATGAACAAGACTGGCTAGAAAGTTGTGTGAGGAAGAGTCATAAAAATCTCATCAGGAAAGACACTTGTGTACATGTGTGTTTGTGTGCATGCATGCTTGTGTACATGCGTGTTTGTGTGCATGCGTGCTTGTGTACATGTGTGTTTGTGTGCATGCGTGTTTGTGTGCATGCGTGCTTGTGTACATGTGTGTTTGTGTGCATGCGTGCTTGTGTACATGCGTGTTTGTGTGCATGTGTGTATGTGTACATGCGTGTTTGTGTGCATGCGTGTATGTGTACATGCGTGTTTGTGTCTGCAATCAATCTTAACCTTGTCTGTAGTCATAAATGCAGGAGCCAGCAGCCTCTGATGTCCCAAAGGGTTCAAATTGCTCTTCTGGGAGATTTCAATTTCATTTTAATTTCATTTCTTCTCACATGCATGGCATTGTATTCACTCTGTCTCTAATACACACCTTCCCTGTCTGAGACCAGCCACACACACCAGTCTCTCATTTAATGGCTGTGTGTGTGTGTCTCTGCATGAACATGCATGCATGCGCACACACACACACACGCACACATGCACACACACACGTGCACACACACACACACACACACACACATATGCACAAATACACACACACATACAAACACACACACACATGCACATATACTCACACATACACATGCATACATACACGCATGCACACACACTCATACACACACACACACACACACACATATGCACAAATACACACACACAATATAATGGTATGCATGCATCTCAGGATTGGAATCAATTTTCTTCTTTCCCAATCAAACATGCACCACCTGTGAGATGCTACCTGTGTGTGTATGTGTGTGTGTGTGTGAGAGAGAGAGAGCTCTCCTGTTTGCAGTGCTTTTTGACCTCTGTGAGGAGATCTGAGTCTAACACAGGCAGAATTGACCGTCACACTTGTAGCTGCTGTAGTCCGCAGCGTAACTCTGAGCACAGAGAGAGCAGCCAGGGACACGAGCGTGCCGGCGACAGAGCACAGGCGCGTTCAACAAGAGCAAGAGGAGCCCGGCGTGGTTTAACCGCACACACACTCACACGCTGACAAACACACTCTACTCCCCCCGCTACACATACACACTCACACACACACACTCACACACACACACACACACACTCACACAGACTCCCTCCACACACACACACACACACACCACACTACACAACCACCCCCCACACAACACACCACACCCACCCACACACCACACACACACACACACACACACACAGACCCCCCCCACACACACACACACACACACACACTCACACCCTGACAAACACACTCTACCCCCCCCCACACACACACACTCACACAGACTCCCCTCCCACACACACACACACACACACACACTCACACAGACCCCCCTCCCACACACACACACACACACACTCACACAGACCCCCTCCCACACACACACAACACACACTCACACAGACCCCCCTCACACCACACACACCCACACTCACCAGACCCCCTCCACACGCACACACACACACACACTCACACAGACCACCCTCTCCACACCACAACACACACACACTCCACAGACCCCCCTCCCACACCACCTCACACACACTCACACGCTGACAAACACACTCTACCCCCCTACACTACTTCACACACTCACACAACCCCCCTCCCACACACACACACCACACACACTCACACAGACCCCTCCCACACATCAACACAACACACACACACACACACTCACACAGACCCCCTCCCACACATACACATACCACACACACACACACTCACACAGACCCCCTCCCACACATACACACACACACACACACACACACTCACACAGACCCCCCTCCCACACATACACACACACACACACACACACACTCACACAGACCCCCCTCCCACACACACAAACAGATACAAACACAAAGCCACAGAGAGGGCAGCAGAGGCTTGTGCCCGGTCAGTGCCCCGGTCAATGACCCAGGTCAGTACTCCGGTCAGTGCCCCAGTCAGTGTCCTGGTCAGTGCTCCGGTCAGTGCGGTGTGAAAAGAGAGAAGGTGATCCCGGTCAGTGCTCCAGCCAGTACTCCGGTCAGTGTCCTGGTCAGAGCCAGGGTCAGTGCTCTGGTCAGTGCAGTGTGAAAGGAGAGAAGGTGATCCCGGTCAGTACTCCGGTCAGTGTCCTGGTCAGAGCAGTGTGAAAGGAGAGAAGGTGATCCCGGTCAGTACTGTAGTCAGTTCTCCGGTCAGTGCCACGGTCAGTGCTCTGGTCAGTGCTGCGGTCAGTGCAGTGTGAAAGGAGGGAAGGTGATTCATTACCTGCGTCCGCTCTCCGCATCCAGCCCGGTCTCCCGAAGACGCATTCCTCGTCTGTGGCTTCTACCTTCCTTTTTTGTTTTTTCACGCTCCCTCTCTTCCCTCCCTCCCTCCCTCTCTCTCTCTCCCCCTCTCTCTCTCCCTCTGTCTTCCCTCCCTCTCACACACTCTCTCTGTCCTCACTTGTTTGAGTCTATTTCAGTATTGCAGGGCTGCTGGGAGAGAGTCATGGGTTCCAGCTCTTTGGCAGAAGGTCACATTATCTCTTGCTGTTGGGGGGGGTGGGGGAGGTGGGATGGGGACGGGGGTGGAAATGCATGGGTAGAGATTGAGGGATGGGGGGAGGAGTGTGCCAGGGCAAAACAAGTGCAAATAAATAAATAGAGAGGTGGAGAGAAAGAAGGAGGAAGAGGAAGAGAGAGACACGAGTCCTCCGCAGATTCTCCGCTCCTGCCCGGCTGTCCGTTCCTTATGGAGTCTGTATCAGTGACCCCCCCCCCCGGTCAGGACCCCCCTCCAGTCAGGCTGCTTCAGAGGACGAGCGAGGGAGCGGGGAAAGAGGGAACCTCAGAGAAAGTTGGGAGAGGCGAGAGAACAAGACGATGAAGACGAAGAGAGGTCGGGGGGGGGGCGGCTGACGGAGATCACCGGCCCCTGAACGCCGTGCGGGGGGGTGGGGTGGGGTGCGGAGTGTGGTGGGGGGGGATTTCGCGGAGCAGAACCTCCTGGGTTGGCCGTCCCGCTGTGTTGCGGGGTCTGCGTGGGGGGGGGGGGAGGGTACGCCCCATCAGGCTCAGCCCCCACGGCACCGCTGCCCCCCCGGCCCCGCGGGTCCCGTGCGACGCCCGCGCCCGTCCATCATAGACCCGCCGGGGGGCGGCGCGGATGGCGGGGGCGCGGATGGCGGGGTGCGCAGCTGGTGGGGTGCGTGGGCAGATGGTGCCAGCAGAGGACGCCGTCACAGGTTGCTGCAGGATTCCTGAACCTGTTGGGTTTTTGTTTTTGTTTTTAATGTCCGGGACCCCTCCTGCTCCGGCGTTCCGGTGTGCCTCTGTCCCGTTCCGGTGTGCCTCTGTCCCGCTCCGGTGTGACTCTGTCCCACTCCGGTGTGCCTCTGTCCCGCTCCGGTGTGCCTCTGTCCCGCTCCAGAGGAACCTCTGTGTCGCCCTGCAGGGCTGTAATCCTGGATCCTGCTCTCCTCGTCACTGCAAGGGCTTCTGAGCCCTAATCATTGTGTTGTGAGGATTTATCCTCTCTCTCTCTCTCACCCCCCTTGCTCTCTCTCTCTTGCTCTCTTTCTCTCTCCCTCTCATCCACCCCTCCCCTTTCTCTTCCTCCCTCCCCCCTCTCTGTTCTCTGTCTTTCACTCTCTCTCTTAATGTCCGTTCTGTGAAGTGACAAATTCCATACGTCTGTCTTCAGAGGTTCTCTCCATCTCTTTCTCTTTCCCCTTCCTGGAATCCCTCTCTACTATTACCTCTCGTTCCTGTTTCTGAACCTCCTCTGCCTGCCTGCCTGCCTGACTGTGTCTGTCTGTCTGTCTGTCTGTCGGTGTCTGTCTGTCTGTCTGTCTGTTTGTCGGTGTCTGTCTGTCTGTCTGCCTGCCTGTGTGTGTCTGTGTGTGTGTGTGTGTGCCTCTGTCTGTCTGTCGGTGTCTGTCTGCCTGTCTGTCTGTCTGTCTGTCTGTTTGTCGGTGTGTGTCTGTCTGTCTGCCTGCCTGTGTGTATCTGTGTGTGTGTGTGTCTGTCTGTCTGTCTGTCGGGCTGTGTGCCTGTCTGCCTGTCTGTCTGGGCTCGGATCACCTCTTGAATCTCCCAGCAGCCCCCTGGTGTGGGAGCTGGTGGTCTGGGCGTGAGCAGTAATGTGTGTTAACCAGAGCAGCGGGATGCCAAGGCCAGGCGTAGTGAAGATGCCCCCCGCCCCGCCGGAGCTGGGACAGGTTCTGAGTGATTGATCATCGCCGATGTCACTCCCGTGCGTGCAGACCCACGGAATCCACTGGGCCTGATTAAGCGGCTCCACGGACAGCTGAGGGTTGCGGGTTTGATGTAATACTCCGATCTGTCGCAGACCCGAGGCACAGCGCTTATCCAGGGGTGGCCGGTTTCTGGAGGAAAACAGCTGCACTTTAATTCGCTCTTTTAAAGGCAAGATTTCACGTTCAACAAGTGCATCTGTGCACACGATTAAAGCACTGCTGCCCAGCACAGCGCTGTTCATTATTTTAATTTTGAACTCTTTGCTTCTGAGGATGAACTGTCCAATACGAGAGGGAGGGAGGAGGGAGGGGGGAGGGGGGGGGGGAAGGGGAGGGAGGGGGGGGAGGAAAGGGCGGCGGGTGGGGTAAGCTCCATATAGACTGCAATTTACTCTCCAAATCCCCGAAATGTTTCTTTCATGTGTTTCAGACTCGGTCGGGTTTTGGATGTTGTGACCGACGCCCCCCCGGGGTTGAGTATTAATGGTGCGGGGGCCAAGCAGAGGGGCGATAAAACTGCCACTGTCTCTGGAACAGACCGCCAGCCATAAATATTAAAGCGCTTTGTTTATTTTTAAAAAGAAAGCAGTTTTTCAGGGAACTTTAATATGTCGCGCATGCAAACTTTATAATTTAAAATCCACTCTCACATTTTCCCTCAAGTGCAGCCGCAGCCAGACGCACAGTTTTAAAGCTGTTTGAAATGCAGAATGTAAGGAAGTAAAGTCTGTTCGGGTGTGTCAGCGCTTGACTCCGCTGCCTTTCTGTGGGTGCCCTGCGAGATTCTCACACTCTCCAAAGAGGCTCCGGAGAACAGCTCTAGAGCTTCATAACGTCCACAGATGTTTTTATCCCGATCAACATCTCGTGAAATCTGAGTCGGGCGCTCGATAAGTGATCGATGACGCTGAGGGCTGCTGGGGAGGAGGAGCTGGTGTCCGTGCGTTTGGGGAATTCAGAAGCTTCTCTGATAAATGAGGGAGCTTACACAGGTCTGTAAACGTTCTCTCTCTCCCTCCCGCGCTCTCTCTCTCTCTCCCCACCTTTCTCTCCCTCTCTCTACTCTCTATCTGACTCAATCTCTCTATCTCTCCCTATCTCTCTCTCTCCTTCCCTCTGATTCACTCTCCTCTCTCTATCACTCTATCTTTCTGTTTCCCTCCCCTCCTCTCTCTCTCTCACTCAACACCATTTCAATTGTGCCCTTCAAGGATTTTGATTGCTGTTGTTGTTTTAACTATAGAGTGTTGGAGAGAGAGGGAGGGAGGGAGAGAGAGATAGAGAGGGGGGGGAGATAGAGAAACAGAAAGATGGTGATAGAGAGAGGAGAGTGAGAGAGAGAGAGAGTGATAGAGAGAGAGTCCAGGTGAATACACTGCACAGTGAACAGAGGTGATGGAATTATAGAAGATGACATCACAGATGAACAGCAGCACACAGAGACTGTTGTTATCCAAAGGTCACTGAGTGTGTGTGTGTGTGTGAGTGAGTGAGTGTGTGTGTGTGTGTGTGTGTGTGTGTGAGTGTGTGTGTGTGTGTGTGTGTGTGTGTGTGAGTGAGTGTGTGTGTGTATGCGGAACTGGGCCAGGCTGCGCAGAGTTAGCGCGGTTAGCGCTTGGAGATCATTGATGGCGTTCCCAGTGAGTTCCTGCACCACAGTCCTTCCCTGTTTTAGCTGTGCTGACCTGTCAGTGGGACCTGTTCCCCTGTGTCCCTCTGACCTGCAGACACGCAGTGCTCTCTGTACTGTCTGTGGCTGTGCTATGTCTGTGCCTAGGCTGTGTTGTGTCTGTGCTGCCTCTGTGCTGAAGCTGTGTTGTGTCTGTGCTGCCTCTGTGCTGAAGCTGTGTTGTGTCTGTGCTGAGGCTGTATTGTGTCTGTGCTGTGTCTGTATTATGTCTGTATTGTGTCTGTGCTGTGTCTGTGTTGTGCCTGTATTGTGTCAGTGCTGCCTCTGTGCTGAAGCTGTGTTGTGTCTGTATTGTGTCTGTGCTGTGTCTGTGCTGTGTCTGTATTGTGTCTGTGTTGTGTCTGTATTGTGTCTGTGTTGTGTCTGTATTGTGTCTGTGCTGTGTCTGTATTGTGTCTGTGTCGTGTCTGTATTGTGTCTGTGCTGTGTCTGTGTTGTGCCTGTGTTGTGCCTGTGCTGTGTCTATATTGTGTCTGTGCTGTGTCTGTGCTGTGTCTGTGTTGTGTCTGTGCTGTGTCTGTGTTGTGCCTGTGTTGTGCCTGTGCTGTGTCTGTATTGTGTCTGTGCTGTGTCTGTGCTGTGTCTGTGTTGTGTCTGTGCTGTGTCTGTATTGTGTCTGTGTCGTGTCTGTATTGTGTCTGTGCTGTGTCTGTGTTGTGCCTGTGTTGTGCCTGTGCTGTGTCTGTATTGTGTCTGTGCTGTGTCTGT
The DNA here is from genome assembly GCF_018555375.3 of Anguilla rostrata. NCBI lineage: Eukaryota > Metazoa > Chordata > Actinopteri > Anguilliformes > Anguillidae > Anguilla > Anguilla rostrata. The sequence continues at coordinate 29,843,428 of NC_057949.1, read as the reverse complement.
GCTGTGTCTGTGCTGAGGCTGTATTGTACTGTGCTGTGTCTGTGCTGCCCCTGTATTGCCCCAGGCAGCACAGCCCTGTGGCTGTGTTAAACACTGTGCAGAAAGCAGTCAGGTTCAGAGAGAGCCTCGCTGTCCTCGCGCTGCAGCAGGGAACGCTGCCAATCCGCCTCCATGACTCAATCGATCACGAGTCCTTCAGCTAAATGTGAAATACATACATACTGCTGATACAACCTGCCTCTGAAGCAAACCTTAACTCTTACCCCTCTCCTTAATACCCCCCCCCCCCCCATAAACCCCTGCATCCTGACAAAATTAGTCATGAGCACACCTTTTCACTTTTAGCACATGAATGGGAGGGGAGTGAGAAGGGAAATAAATTATGCTCAGCTTTAGCAAAGATAGACCTGTCTTTATAAGCTGTGATGATATCAAACATGGTTGAAAAGAATAAAAATTAGTTCAATTAAATTTAATTAAAAATAAGTTTATTTTATTCAACAGCTGAAAACATACGTTCTGTTCTGTGGTGCTCGTAACATACTCCCAAACCCCTGTCTGTCTGTCTGTCTGCCTGCCTGCCTGTCTGCCTGCCTGCCTGTCTGTCTGTCTGCCTGTCTGTCTGTCTGTCTGTCTGCCTGTCAACCTGTCTGTCTGTCTGACTGTCTGTCCCAGGCTACCATCTGTCTGAGCGCATTGTGTTGTCAGTCACATAACACAACATGCTCTCAATCTCAGCCTGCAGGGACATTTTGCAGTTAGAAGTTCTCATGGGTCTACTGCTGCTGCTTTGTGCAGGGGTGTCAAACTGAACCTCAAGGGGGCCACAAGTGTCTGCGGGTTTTTTGTGTTTTCCTTTCAAACAGCTGACTGAGGCATCGAGAACAT
>NC_057949.1:29817540-29837540 GCF_018555375.3 Anguilla rostrata | reverse complement strand
CAGGAAGATCAATATTTAATTGCAAATTAATAGTCACAAACCAAATGCTGTCAGTGCCTTTGGCTTAGCACAAACTGTTCATTAGGAAATCAAATGTTTCATGCTTGAGATTTGGACAAGCGTATGGGTGATTTTGTTTATAGTCCTAGAACATCTTTGTTCCTGTTTTGTGTGTGTGTGTGTGTGTGTGTGTGTGTGTGTGTGTTTGCATGTGTGTTTGCATGTGTGTAAGTATGTGTGTGTGTGAGTATGCGCGTGTGTGAGTATGCGTGAGTGTGAGTGTGAGTGTGAGTGTAAGTGTGAGTGTGAGTGTGAGTGTGAGTGCATCTGGGAGGGAGCTCATATCTTGCAGCAGGTCAGAGAGTGTGAACACCTGCAGTGGCCTTATTCAGTATCGATCACCTGACCATCAGGTTTGTGGTTTCAGCAGACAAGGCAGGTTATTAACCCCCCACCCGAGACAAACCTGATTTATGAGTTTGGGGGGGAGAGGAAAAGGGGGAGGTGCTTTGAGGTGCACTGTTTCCATGATGACGCAGAGCTCTCACGCCCCAACGCGGATTGTACCTCATTCCGGCTGTCTTCCCCTGCTAACCTTGGAGCCGGAATTCTGATATTCTCCAGAGAGCGTCCAGCATTGGCTCGTCCGCCTCCACTGCCTGCGCTTCCATGCCTCCGTAATCCTGCCGTTTGTCTTCTGTCTGCAGGGGGCGGAGTCTGCCCGGGGGGGGGGGGGGGGGGGGATTGGGACCGGGCAAGAGGGGGGGGTCTTCAGCTGAGTGCGTGCAGTGATGCAAGGGTGCGAGAGAGCGGACAGGCAGCGTGTGGCCAGAAGGTTGCAGGCTCGAATCCCGGCTTTAGCTAATTTTGGTGTTCCTGGAGAAAAATGGCTTCCCAGGAAACAGCACTTCCTCTTCCTCAAGCAGCCACAAGTCCAACTGTGACGACTCTGGTGTTCCCTGATCAGTGGGCGGAGCTTCAGTCGTCATTGCTGATGGGGCGCACCTGGCTGGGTGCACCCCAGGTAATAAGAACCCCACCTTTCCCTTTTCCAGTGCTCCTCCCTTCCTGTATTGGAGCCGTGGGCCACTCTTTTGCTGTTTGATTTGTTCTGGTTGGTTTACACCTACAACACCTTGCATGCACGTGTTCCTGTACATCCGTGCATCTGCACGCGCTACTGGCAATACTGACTGCCCCACTCCACTCTGTTTCTGTTTCAATTTTTAAAGTGGTCTCCCTCCTTTTGCCATGGCTTATGAGCCGGCCATGACACAACCATAGAGTGTATGCAGAGACTAGATACGGTGGGAGTGGTCAGGCATTGGAGCACCCAGAAGCCTCAGTTGCACATGCTGAGGGAAAAAGAGCTTGCAGCCCAGTGTAGAAAAACCAGGCTGCTCTGCCAACTAAAGAAATCAGTCAACCTTTTGTGAACAGAAATTTCATCACGTGTTGCAGTTTGTGAAATGTTTTTTTTTGAAGTTTTTTTTTTGTTTTGTTTGTTTTATTTTACAGAAAATGTTAAAATCTTTTTGTAATACAAATCCGACAGGACCCTGTCTTCAGTGTGTTGTTTATACCCTGATGTGTCTGTTACAAGGACAAGAAGCACAGATTTAACAAAGTGGTGCTTTACCTTTTGTGAGAAAGCTTGAGCTGCAGTCATGTACTATTAATTTTGATACAGTAAAATACTGTTTAAATTTCAAGTAGAAAAAAACTGTTATTCTTTTAAGAGTTGATAAGATTTAATCTGAGATTCAAATTAATGAATAATAATAATAAGAAGAAGAAGAAGAAGAAGAAGAAGAAGAATACATCTTTATTTATGCAGCACCCAAACTAAAGTTACAAAGTGCTTCACAGAGAAAACAAGATTTAAATTAATGAATATACTCTCTCTTGTCTTGAAATTGAATTGACATTGACACCTTTTACGCATCGCTTGCACATGCAGGCAAACTGCAGCTCCAGGTCCTCATAGCTGTGCCTCAGAACACCTGGCCAGCGTCCATCAGGAGCAGCCGACTGCTACTGCCAGATCTGGACAAGATCCAGGACCTTGCCCTCTGGGGTCACTAATGACTGTTCTGCAATCATCCAAGGAGGGTAAGGGGGGGGGGGGGTATATCTGCAGTACTGCCAGCTGGATAAGAAATACAGCAGGCAGGAGGAGGGGCGGGGGGGCAGGCGGTGTTGGCCTGTGAAAGGTGGCAAAGGATGCTGCTTGAAATCAAATACTGCGCATGATTATTTCTTAGTGTTCACATATGCGTATGTTATTATAGCTATATGTTTATTGTCATGTTGTATGTGTGGGTTTTTTTGGAGAGTGTATTGAAATATGTATTATTTATGCACATGTTGAAGGCAAACATTTTTTTTACTTGGTTGTTTTTGTTTCTTCCTTATTTTTTTTTTTTTTTTTAAGGACAGCAGACAGTCTGCCCTGCTTACGCACTCTCCCTCCCTGTTCAGAGCGCGAGAAGAGGGCTACAGATAGAGCGGGAGCCAGAGCGCGGGAAGTGCCACGGAACCGAACCCAACTCCCGGTCGCGCAGGGAAAGTCGGCCGCCCCACACTTTTCACCCAATTTTCGGTAGGAATTTAAAGACGCTTTCATAGTGACCCTAAACATAACCCATCAAAGCGTAGCCGCCTGTATTCCCGGCAATATGAGTTATTTCCACAAGAGGCGCTGTTTGGAGTTCTGTTCGCTTACCGCTGACAACCTACAACCTCTCGCGTCATTTGCGTCATTGTTTACGTGGAAGTTTGAGGCTCTTACTTCCGACTTTGCTGTCGCTGCGTTGAGGAAGAGATGGCAGTCGTTCCAGCTCAGTCGCTCCGGGTCTCCGAAATCCGGGACCCGGCGGCCCTGTTCGAACGCTACAACACCGAGGAGATTCGGACGATAGAGCGCAAGGTTCGGGGAGAGATCGAGGAGAAGAAGGAGGAACTCCGGCAGATGGTCGGCGAGCGCTACCGGGACCTGATCGACGCCGCGGACACCATCGGGGAGATGCGGCAGAGTTCGGAGAGTGTGGTTCTCTCGATCCAGGACATGTACCGATACTGTCACAAGCTGAAGCAGGGGAAGGCTCCCGCTCCTGCAAATAACAAACAGGAGGTATTTCGTCTTTTTATCTTAAGACCGTCTTGGTCTTGACAGAAGTTGAGGAATTCGAAGTTTGCCCATATATTATTGCTAGCTAGCTGGCTTAGCTGTCTGTGGGTGCTATTTCCGTAAACAAAGCAAGGATGCTTTAAATAAACAAATATAAGCAATTGTATGCCCGTGTTATACACGTGTTTGCATTTTTAAAAGTTGTTTTAGCATATGTTGCACAAAGAAGCGTTATGGGTTGAAGTGTGTTAAATATTGCGGTGTTTAGCTTGGTAAGCCTGCTTTCAGCGTCCATTTCTCAGAAGCACGCGTAGAATACACCAATATATTCTCGCCCGTCTGATAAATTATACTCTGTCACGTAACATAGGTGGCCATTGCACCCGCTGTATTACTGGACGTTGAACTTAATGCTTCGACAGTCCAGACTGACCTTTCTCTACAGCTGAAGCAAATTGTCTTGGGGTGGAGAAATCGGAATCCCTGTTACCATCTCACTTAACAGGGTTGGAACCCGGCTGGAACCAGATTCCGAGACTTCACTTAGTGATATTAATTACTTAAAATTAATTTCTCACTAGATTGTACCGCGCGAGGTAGACCGGTAAAGGAAAAAAAATGCGTATTTGCACTCTGTTAATGAACAAAGTCACGTGCGGCAGAGGTAATTAACAGGATTCTCCTTTTGCCAGACGCAGAGGCAGTCCCAGGAGAAGTTCTACAGCATGGCGTCCCAGATCAAGCTCCTGCTGGAGGTGCCCGAGCGCATCTGGAGCGCCATGGAGGCGTCGCAGTACCTGCGGGCCACGCAGCTCTACCTGCTGTGCAGCCACCTGCACGGCCTGCTGGGCCTGGAGGGCGGGGCCGCCCACTACAGCCCCGTGCTCGCCCGCTTCCCCGTGCTGGTGCGCCAGGTCGCTGCCGCGGGACACTTCAGGTACGCCGCGATCCGCGCCGGGAGGAGAGGCGCTCCCAGACCGCACGGGCCGCGGGCCTGGAGAGAGCACACTAACGCTCCTAAATAATCTTTCTAGTTGGCGCACATTAGTTTTCGGGAGCAAATGATCCTAAAATGGGGTCACTGTAGAGTCTTGGTCTGCTAAATGGCCATAATGTAACATAACATAGCGTAATGTGATGAAATGTGATGTAAGGTAAGTTAATGTAAGGTGATGTGATGTAGGGTGATGTGATGTAAGGTGATGTAATGTGATTTAAGGTAAGTTAATGTAAGGTGATGTGATGTAGGGTGATGTGATGTAAGGTGATGTAATGTGATTTAAGGTAAGTTGATGTAAGGTGATGTAATGTGATGTAAGGTAAGGTGATATAATGTGATGTAATGTGATGTAACATAATGTTATATGATGTAATGTAAGTTAATGTAAGGTGATGTGATATTTCTGTGCCTCCTGTGACTCTCTCTCTCCGGGCAGAGCCACCATCCTGCTGGACAGCAGGTCTCTCCTGCGGGGCCGGGCGGTGTCGGACCAGGCCATCACCGAGGCGCTGGTCTCCACCATGCTGCTGGAGGACAGCTCTCCCCGCCAGGCCCTGGCCGACTTCCTCCTGGCCAGGAAGGCCTCCATCCAACAGCTACTCAACCAGCCGCAGCACGGTGTGTGTGTGTGTGTGAGAGAGAGAGAGAGCGTGCGTGTGTGTGTGTGTGTGTGTGCGAGAGAGAGCGTGTGTGTGTGTGAGAGAGAGAGAGCGTGTGTGTGTGTGTGTGAGAGAGAGCATGTGTGTGTGCGCGAGAGAGCGTGCGTGTGTGTGTGTGTGTGTGTGTGTGTGTGTATTTGTGTGTGAGAGTGTGTGTGTTGTACTGTGTTGGCGATGATACTGTGTTGGTAGTGACGGTGTTGGCGCTGATGCTGTGTTGGTAGTGATGGTGTTGGCGCTGATGCTGTGTTGGGGTTGGGGTTGGTACTGTGTTGGTGCTGATACTGTGTTGGTAGTGATGGCGTTGGTGCTGATACTGTGTTGGTAGTGACGGTGTTGGTGCTGATACTGTTGGTAGTGATGGCGTTGGTGCTGATACTGTGTTGGGGTTGGGGTTGGTACTGTGTTGGTGCTGATGCTGTGTTGGTAGTGATGGCGTTGGTGCTGTTGGGGTTGGTACTGTGTTGGTGCTGATGCTGTGTTGGTAGTGATGGCGTTGGTGCTGATACTGTTGGTAGTGATGGCGTTGGTGCTGATACTGTGTTGGTACTGATGGCGTTGGTGCTGTTGGGGTTGGTACTGTGTCGGCGCTGATGCTGTGACGGCCTTGTTCCACAGGTGCGGGCATTAAGGCGCAGGTGTGCTCGCTGGTGGAGCTGCTGGTCACCACGCTGTACCAGGCGTACGCCGTGTTCTACACCCCCCGCGAGGGCACGCCCAGCGACCCGGGACTCAGCTGCGGCCTGCTCTTCACCACCCTGGAGAGCGTCACCTCCACCACGTCCGCAGGTCCGGCCCACAATGCACTGCGCTCGCCCCAAACATGGCCCCCAGCCTCCTCTTAGGGTGGAGCACGGACGTTAAACAGAATTACACACACAGATGGCTCTTGGGGATGATTGGGGGCTGGGCTGTATCTGTAGGGGAGCTGGGCTGTATCTGTAAGGGAGCTGGGCTGTATCTGTAGGGGAGCTGGGCTGTATCTGTAGGGGAGCTGGGCTGTATCTGTAGGGGAGCTGGGCTGTATCTGTAAGGGAGCTGGGCTGTATCTGTAAGGGAGCTGGGCTGTATCTGTAGGGGAGCTGGGCTGTATCTGTAGGGGAGCTGGGCTGTATCTGTAGGGGAGCTGGGCTGTATCTGTAGGGGGGCTGGGCTGTATCTGTAAGGGAGCTGGGCTGTATCTGTAGGGGAGCTGGGCTGTATCTGTAAGGGAGCTGGGCTGTATCTGTAGGGGAGCTGGGCTGTATCTGTAAGGGAGCTGGGCTGTATCTGTAGGGGAGCTGGGCTGTATCTGTAGGGGAGCTGGGCTGTATCTGTAGGGGAGCTGGGCTGTATCTGTAGGGGAGCTGGGCTGTATCTGTAGGGGAGCTGGGCTCTCTCCTCACCGATGCGTCTGGTCTCTCCCTCAGGGAAAGGGCAGAAGGTTCTGCAGGAGGAGGTGAGCGGGGGCAGCTGGTTTAAGTACCTGCCCCCGTCGGTGCTGGACTTCCAGCCGGCGCTGCGCATGCTGGCCCAGCCCATCCAGGGGGAGCAGCTGAGAGACACCCTGCAGCAGTGGATCCACACGTAAGCCTGGTGGGGTGGCGGGTTGGCAGGATGGCGGGTTGGTGGGTCAGCGGGGTGGCGGGTTGGCAGGATGGCGGGTTGATGGGTCAGTGGGATGGCGGGATGGCGGGGTGGTGGGGTGGGGGGATGGTGGAATGGCGGGTCAGCGGGATGGCGGGATGGTGGGGTGGTGGAATGGCGGGTCAGCGGGATGGCGGGATGGTGGGATGGCGGGGTTAGTGGGATGGCGGGGTGGGGGGATGCTGGAATGGCGGGTCAGCGGGATGGCGGGGTGGTGGTTAAGGCCTCTCTGCTCTCCCCCAGCTGTAAAGAGGACGTGCGCAGTGGGGTGAGCGGGCTGCTGGTGTACGTGAAGAGTCTGAAGGGCCTGGCCGCCATCAGAGACGCCGTCTGGGACCTGCTGAGCAGCGAGTCCATCAGCCAGCACTGGGCCACCGTGTGCCAGCGCCTGCTGGAGCGCCCCCTACCGCTCTGGGATGACTTCCTGCAGCAGCTCTTCCTGCAGCGGCTCCAGGTGCGTGTTAAACCTGCGCTCCCCCGCCCTGGGTGGGCCAGAACGGCCTGCGCTCCCCGCCCTGGGTGGGCCAGAACGGCCTGCGCTCCCCCGGCCTGGGTGGGCCAGAACGGCCTGCGCTCCCCCAGCCTGGGTGGGCCAGAACGGCCTGCGCTCCCCCGGCCTGGGTGGGCCAGAATGGCCTGCGCTCCCCCGGCCTGGGTGGGCCAGAACGGCCTGCGCTCCCCCGCCCTGGGTGGGCCAGAACGGAAACAGCCTCTGAGCTTTCACACAGCGGAACTAAACCACCAGCTTTTCACGCGCTGCAGAGTGTGTGTTCAGCGGAACTGGAGCGGGTCCGCAGCGGTGTCTGAGGAGGGACTAAAGCTCATAACCAGCCGGTCTAGAGCTGCAGCTGAAGCAGGGAAATGCTTCTGTACCAGTATCACAGGCTCCAGACCTGGGATACTCAAACCTGCCTTTCCAGGCCCGTAGTGCTGCTGGATTTATTTTCTCCCTGATAGTTAACTGATCGATTTAATATCACTGATTTGCCAGAGATTTAACTCACCTGGTGTCCCAGGTTTAAATCAGTCCTGATTAGAGGGGAAGAATGAAACCCAGCGGCACTGCTGGCCTCCAGGGCCAGATTTGAGGGTCCCTGGTCCAGAGTGTGTGACACTGGTGTTTAAGCAGTCCCAGGTTAGCTGCAGGTTATTGTCACTGTTCTGTTCAGGTGAAGCTCCTTTTATTCAGCCTGAGATCAGAAGCAGGTTTTCATCTCTGCCCTGCTGTGACGGCTGCTGTAGACCTTGCTGATTGGCTGGAGGGTTTGATTGACGCGCCCGCCTTCCTTTCAGGCTCTGACGCGGGAGGGCACGGAGGGCGTGTCCAGCGGCTCCCGGCAGCTCCTGACGTCCACGCTGCGCGAGCTGGAGGCCCAGTCCAGCAGGGCGGCGCTGTTCGAGCGGGACGTGGCGTCCTTCCTGTGGGCGGAGTCTCCGGGGGACCTGGCGAGCGACGCGGCGTGGGTGGGCGTGTCCCAGCGGGGGGCCCGGGCGCGGAGCGGGCTGGCCATGAAGACGCAGGCGCTCACGCCCTGCGTGCAGACGGTCTGCGCAGCGCTGGACGCCAAGCTGAAGGCGCAGCTGGACGACCTGCAGCACTGCCTGCCCTCCGAGCCCCGCCCCGCGGGCGGAGCCTCCGCCTTCGACCGCTTCACGGACGTGGGCGTGGTGGAGGACACGCTGCGGGCACACTGCCTGGCCTGCGTGCGCGACGTGCTCTCCTGCGTGCGCGCCGAGCTGGCCGTCGCCCGGGGCGACGCGCTGGGGCCCCGCCCACCCGCGCAGCTCAGCTCCGCCCTCTTCCTGGCCCGGCTCTGTCAGTCCGTGGCCGAGCTCTGCCCCAACCTGAAGCAGTGCATCCTGGGAAAGCAGGCGGGCGCCGACCCCGTCGGCAGAGCCACCCCCCGTCAGGGCAAGAAGCTGGGGAAGAGCGTTTCCAAGGCGACGGAGGTCAGCCCCGCCCAGGCGCAGTGGGCGGAGCTGAAGGAGGAGCTGCAGTCCTGCAGCATGGAGGCCTATCGCATATGGAGCTCCGCCCTGTCCCAGGTCAGTCACAGTGTAGCAGAAGAGTCGGGTTTCACAGAAGGGTTGTAATGCGAAGGAGTGGCTGAGTCTTTCACAGAAGGGTTTTAATGTGTGTGTGTGTGTGTCTGTCTGTGTGTGTGTGTCTGTGTGTGCGCGTCTGTGTGTCTGTGTGCGTGCGTCTGTGTGTGTGTGTGTGTGTGCGTCTCTGTGTGCGTGCGTCTGTGTGTGTGTGTGTGTGTGTCTGTGTGTGTGTGTGTATGATTCTCAGGAGCTTGTGAGGAGCTTCACGGATGGTCTCCATGCCGACTCCCCCGGCTCAGTTCTGGCCACAGCCACAAACTGGGAGGAGCTGGAGATACAGGAAGAGGCGGAGTCAGGGAGCAGCGTCACGTCCAAAATCCGCCTTCCTGTCCAGGTGAGGCTCAGACTCAGACGATGTGTCAGTGAGGCTCCAGCAGGAAGTCTGATCAGTGCAGTCCTCTGCACCACACATAGGGGTCCTGCTCTGCCCTGCACAGAGGGGTCCTGGTCTGTTCTGTATCTCAGACGGCTGTAGTCTTGTGTTCCTGCTCAAACACAGGCTGGGCTGTGCTGTGCTGTGCTGTTCTGCGCTGTGCTGTTCTGCGCTGTTCTGCGCTGTGCTGTTCTGTTCTGTTCTGTGCTGTGCTGTGCTGTTCTGTTCTGTGCTGTGCTGTGCTGTGCTGTTCTGTGCTGTGCTGTGCTGTGCTGTTCTGTGCTGTGCTGTGCTGTTCTGACGCTCCCCTCTCCTCCACAGCCCTCCTGGTACGTGCAGTCTCTGCTCTTCCACCTGTGCCTGGAGGTGAACAGGGTCGGAGGTCACGCCCTGCCCAAGGTCACCCTGCAGGAGCTCCTGAGAGGCTGTTTGGACCTGGTGGTGTCTGAGTACGAGAAGCTCACCCAGCACACTCAGAGCAAGGTAGCGGTGTGTGTGTGTGTGTGCGTGTGTGTGTGTGTGAGTGTATATAAGTGTGTGTGTGTGTGTGTCTGTGTGTATAGCGTGTTTGTATAACTCTCTCTCTCTCTGCAGGACGGCTCGTTCCCTGTCACTCAGAGTAGGGCTCTGCAGCTGCTGTTTGACCTGCGCTTCCTCTGCAGCACCCTGAGTCCCCGTCCCGAAGACAGCAAGAGCCCCCGCCCCGCCCAGGACCCCCGGTACCATGCCCACACCCCCCAGACACACCCACTGCTCCTGCACACCCCTGCCCCTCCCTGACACGCCCCCTCCCAACATACACGCCCACCGCTCTGAGACAGATGCTGCTCTTCCTCTTCCTGAGGTGAACAGTGATCTCAGTCCCTGGCTCGTCTCTTACCTGCAGGGTGCAGCAGGTGTGTGACCTCCTGGAGAGCCACATCGACCCCTTCGACCTGGACGTGTTCACACCCCCCCTCAACAGCAACCTCAACCGCCTGTCACAGAGGACCTCGGTGTGTACCGCCCGCCCTCACGCGACCCGGACCGATGCTGTGTTTGCGTGCTGTGCTGTGATTCGGCGGCTGTACTGTGCTCTGATTCACTGGCTGTACTATGCTCTGATTTGGGGCTGTGCTTTGATTTGAGGCTGTGCTCTGATTTGAGGCTGTGCTCTGATTCAGGGTGCTCTGATTCAAGGCTGTGCTCTGATTCGTGGCTGTGCTCTGATTCGAGGCTGAGCTCTGATTCGAGGCTGTGCTCCGATTTGAGGGCTGTGCTCTGATTCGCTGGCTGTGCTCTGATTCATGGCTGTGCTCTGATTCAAGGCTGTGCTCTGATTCGAGGCTGTGCTCTGATTCATGGCTGTGCTCTGATTCAAGGCTGTGCTCTGATTCGAGGCTGTGCTCTGATTCGAGGCTGTGCTCTCTCTCTGTGCAGGTGCTGCTGGGTCTGCTGACGGGCCCGGAGAAGCAGTTCAGCTCTCGGGGAAACAGCGTCGGCTCCCAGGAGCCCTACAACATCCTGCCCCTGGCCAGCAGCCAGATCCGGTGAGCTAAGCCCCGCCTTCCACCCAGTGCCGCCTGTCACTCACCTGCGCTGTCTTTATTCATGGTTTCTTTCACACACTCTCCCCCCCCCCATCTCTCCCCCCTCTCTCCCTCTCTTTCTCTCTTACTCTCCTCTTTCCCTCCCTCCCTCTCTCTCACTCTCACCCCTCACTCCCTCTCCATTTCTCCCTCCCTCTCTGTTTCTCTCTCTCCCTCCCTCTCTCTTTTCTTTCTTTTCCTCTTTAAAGGTTTGGGCTGCTGCCCCTCAGCATGTCGCAGTCCAGGAAGGCCAAGGCAGCGACGCTGGGTGTGGACGTCACGCGCCCGCTGGTGAGTGGGCTGATGGGAAGGGGTCAGGGGTCGGGGGTCAGGGGTTAGGGGAGGGGCGGGAGGGCGGGGTTACTCAGGTCATTCCTGTCATTCAGGCTAGGGCAGAGGAACGTTCCTCTGTTGCTCAGTGATTGGTGGGCATCATTGTGGGCGTGGCCAGGCACAGTCCCTGGTGCTCAGCTCTGTCTCTTCATTCTGCACCTGCAGCCGATCTGAGGTCACCTGACCCTGGAGGCCGGTCGCCGGGATACCGCTGCCGTGGGTGACCGTCGTGCGTTTGCTGTGTGCTCGTGACCGTTTGCGCTCTCCCTCTCGCGCCTGTAGAGTTTCTCCTCTGCGCTCTGACTCTCGCGCCTGTAGAGTTTCTCCTCTGCGCTCCCTCTCTCGCGCCTGTAGAGTTTCTCCTCTGCGCTCTGACTCTCGCTGTGGGGGAGGAGGGGTTAGGGACGTGAAACACGCCTCTTCCGTTCGCTTGGTCTGGGCTCTCTACCCACAGCCTGGTGAATTCAGCAGTTTTTTTACTTATGGCTAGAAGCCGCTGGTTGAGTGTGGATTCAGCAAAGTAATCCATCCATCCCTCCATTATCTATACCCGCTTCTCCTGGGCAGGGTCGTGGGGGGGTGCTGGAGCCTATCCCAGCGTGCATTGGGCGAGAGGCAGGAACACACCCTGGACAGGCTGCTGATCTGTCCCAGGGCACTCACACCATTCCCTCACCAGTCACAGTAAAATGATGTGAGCCTTACGTTGACTGGTGAGAGAGGTGGGTTGTCCTTTTACCTGAGTGTTCCTCTCCAGCATACCTGGAGGATATACAGGTATGTTACAGCTGATTGGTGCATTGGAAGCTGAAACAGGAAGTTAAAGTTGACTGTGCATTGGAAGCTGAAACAGGAAGTTAAAGCTGACAGAATGTGCTTCGTCAGCATTAACAGACCTGTATATCCTCCAGGTACGCTGAACGCTGCTTGCCTTTAGAGCTATATACACCTGAGGTGTTTATGTAGAGGCAGGTAACTGTGCGTGCATATTAGGTACAGTGTACCTGCATTGAAAATGTTACTATGTTTTTACAGTTACCTGTTCCCAGTGTAACTAAGTTACAGATTCCCCTTGCTTGTGATTGGTTAGAATTAGTGATTGACGTGTGTCTGGGCAACTAAGCTCCTCCCAGTGGTTTGGGGGATGTTTATTAGGCTCCTTTTCCCCTTTTTCTCCTCAGGTCCCCCCCGCCTCCGCCCCCCCCACGGAGGCCACCTTCCGCCCAGGGAGTCTGTTCAGACAGCTGACCAATCAGGAGGAAGACTCGGTCACACCCTCTCTCTTCAAACTGGGCTGGCTGTCTGGAATGACCAAGTGATCATTTCACCGGGCGTTTTAATGTGTACAGACTGTAACATACGCATCTATAAATGCACTCTCAAACACTAATGCAGATTTGGAGGTGTATGATTGATTAATACAGTTTCTTTTAAATCCAGCCACTCCGTTGAGTTGATCACAATGTGGGATGTCTAGACCAGCTTTGAATCATCACAGATCTTATTGCTATAACACAAAAATAGTGTAAAGTTGTACTATAGTGTCAAATATTTTTCAAATTTGTTTTCTACAAACTTTTAAAAAATGAAGCATTGTTTCTGACTGAGTGCAGATAAACAGTTCTACATTACTGTCTTCAGTTTGTTTTTATTTCGGTCAAAGCTGCTATTATTTATAAATCATATTCTTCCTCGCTACAGAGCGTTTTTCATTGTAAACACATTGGTTAAAAACAGAACGGCACTGCACAGACAGAAATCTTTCACAGAAACCTACAGAAATCTTTCACAGAAACCTACAGAAATCTTTCACAGAAACCTACAGAAAGCTTTCACAGAATCCTTCAGAAATCTTTCACAGAAACCTACAGAAACCTTCCACAGAAACCTTCAGAAATCTTTCACAGAAACCTACAGAAACCTTCCACAGAAACCTTCAGAAAGCTTTCACAGAAGCCTACGGTGGGGGATGAGCATTATTCTGTTGTGCTCTTGAGCGTGTGTTGAAGGCTGTCGTGTGTCTGTGGGTAGTATTGGCGAGGGGGTGATCTTGGTGCCCCCTGCTGGTCAGCGGGGGAAGTAGCTCTGTGTGTTGGCTGACTCCCAGGGGCAGACCACCTCCTGCATGGTGACCCTGGCCGCCTCCCGACGCTCCTCCAGGAGGCGCTGCAGCCTCTCGTGGGCGTCGTCCTCCTCGTTCGGAAAGAAGCTGAGAAGCAGAGACACACAGCGGTCACAGCCGGCCAGCAGCCATCGGCGCATTTCGCCAGAAATGAAGCTGTTCGACGTGAAAATCCAGGTTCAGAAAGTACAAGCCCTCCTCACTATTTTGTTCCAGTCACCTGGATTTGATAATTAGCACAATTCTGCAGCTGATTAGTGACTTCAGCTGGCTGAGTCGATGGTGGAAGGAACACACAGCAGGACCTTTACTGTCTGACCCCTGGATGTTCCACCCCAGTTGTGTGAGTCTGAGTGAAATGGCTGCCCAATCAGAGTGCCTGCACAAGGTCATGTGATGCATGATGGGAGTGCCGTGTGTGAGGGACTCACAGGGCTATGGTCCTGGGCCTGGGGCGGGTGGAGCGCTGGCCCCCCTCGGCGTCAGCGTGGGTGCACGCGGGCTGGGGGGGGGCGCACTTGGGCGAGGGGGAGCGGTGCAGAGCCAGGGTCATACGGCGCCGGTGGGTCGGCTTCCGGAACTCTCCGCACGGCCCCGACGCCTCGCCCGCAGAGTCGAGTGCTTCCGACAGCCCCGCGTCTCCGCGCTCAGGGGGGGGCGGGGTCGGGGCGGGGCCGCCGTTTCCCCGGCGATCCCTCCCGGGCGTGGGCGGGGCATCCGTGGCCACGCTGAAGGAGGAGGAGGAGGAGGAGCAGCGAGCGGGCGATGAAGAGAGGTGCACCCGGTTGAGGGCCGTCTGCCAGTGGACCGAACACAGAGCCAGGTGGGACACCTGCGCCTTCCATTTGAGGGACAAGAGCAGGTCAGCACACGCACCCCTCAAACACAGCACCCCTTAAACCCACCAGCACCCCTCAAACACACACGCACCCCTCAAATACACCCACACCCCTCAAACACACACCACCCCTTAAACCCACCAGCACCCCTCAAACACACACGCACCCCTCAAATACACCCACACCCCTCAAACACACACCCAACCCAAACCACACACCCCTCAAACACCACCACTAAACCCCCTCCTAAACACACACCCTTAAACCCACCAGCACCCCTCAAACACACACGCACCCCTCAAATACACCCACAACCCTCGAACACACTCAAACGCATCCCTCAAATACACACACACCCCCCAAACACACCTGCCCCCCTCACATGCAGGTCAACACAAACAATGACTGCCTCAAATGGAAAAGAAAGAACAGGCTTGTTCTCTTGATTCCCAAAAGGTGAAATGTTATATAGTTTAATGTTTCTAATGAAAATATGAAAGTTGTGGACTGTGACAAGTTATGATACTCAAACCTGTTGGGGGGGTGGGGACTTAAACCAAACACATTGGTAGGATTCTCTAAATTACTCAAAATTAAATAGTCTACACTTCCAAAAACAAAAATCTAATTCACATCAAATTTTTGCCGGAAAACAACAGGAAAACAACGTAAAAATATTTTTTAAAGATCCAATCCAAATCCAATCCAAGATGAAAGGTAAAGCCAGTGAGTGCAGCACTGTGATCGGAAGCATAAATCTTTGATCCTCCCACTTTCTCAACATTGAAGTCACCCATCGGGGTATTTGCATGCCAATTAGCAGGACTACAAATTGATGTCACGATTTCTTCGCAAATGTCACCGGACCTGGACAGTAAGCAAAATGCCACGGCGTCGCCATTTAAGTTGACATCAAAGTTGGGTCGGCTGCCAGTAGGAAAGGTCTTCTGTCTGTTTGACTAGCCACCTGCAACTTCTAATGAGGAAAAAGGTCACCGGTGGAGGCACTGATTGGCCGTGTGCTAAACCAGATTTGTGGGATTCCATTCAAGGCAAGAGATTCTTCTCAAATACACACTGCGTATGTTTGTGAAGTGATTTTTTATGCCATTTTATGAGTATATATATACTGTATATTTATTTTACAACCTTAAATGTAAAGTATATCCGTTGAAGAGTAATGTTATGAAGGAAATGACACAAAAACAGTAACACTATGTACACATGATTCAAAAGACATGCAGGACAGAACAAAGACAGTTTGATGTTTTATGGATTTATTGGACGTATGACAGCAGAACATGCATGTTGAACATTTTAACAGACACACCAGAGCTGCTTCTGTTCCACACACACAAACACGTCTCATGCACACTCTGTCTCACTCACTCACACACACACACACACACAGACTCGGTGTGTTTTGAATATGACAGTGTAAGTGACATATAGATGTAGATGGCAATATACAGTAGCATTGATTGAGCACTGAGACTGAGACACACACGCACATGCACACAAACAGAGTGACACAAAGACAGCGACTAATCCTGTTAATCTGCCTTCTATTGTCTAAATAAACTTTTAATTTTAAATTGATTAAAATTAATTTATGCATTTGCATATTTATATGTCAAATGTTATATGTTTTTATACACTTTAACCTGGCTGATGCTATGATATCATTGTTTACAGAATAACTTTGCATAGATTCCACTCAATTGTACATCTTTCAAGTAGCCTAATATTTATACATCTCTTGTAAGTAATTATTGTGTTATTTTTACAACAGTAATTGCGTTTAATATCTTAATTTATGTGTGCTATCACATTGCCCCCCTGCTTTTTGTGCCGGGGACATTGAGGAAAGTATTACAGTATTTCCCAGGAGGTCATGCTGCAGATCGGTGAGAGAATGCCTGAACCCATCAGCAATCAGGCTGCACACAGCCTCTATGCTACGGTGTTACTTTAGTTTACATATTTGGGGGGGGGGTAAAATGGTCAGACCCTGAGAAGTGCAACCCTGTAGGGGGTCGGGGGGCAGGGGAATGGGGGTGATCCTCCCCCTAGAAGAAATTAAATTATAATTTCTGGTAAATTCTAAGGGGGAAATACCTCAGGCTAGAGATAAGTTTACCCCAGTCACAGCATGAAATCCCCATCTTTATTACATTAAATTATTTTTCTCTGCATCGTGTTATATTATGGGAGGGGTTGTTTAGCCTGTTTTGTGATATTTGGGGGGGGGGGGGGTTAACTCCACCCCCCCATAAATTACGGCCTTGGTTACAGAGCAGCCCTGTAAAGCCCCGTTACAGCCCCGGAGAGTTTGGGCGGTTGGGGCAGTTTGGGCGGTTTTGGGCGGTTGGGGCAGTTTGGGGCGGTTTTGGGCGGTTGGGGCAGTTTGGGGCGGTTTGGGCGGTTGGGGCAGTTTGGGGCAGCTTTGGGCGGTTGGGGCAGTTTGGGGCAGTTTGGGCGGTTTGGGGGCAGTTTGTGGCGGTTTGGGGCGGTTTGTGGCGGTTTGGGGCGGTTTGGGCGTTTGGGGCAGTTTGGGCGTTGGGTTTGGGCAGTTTGGGCGGTTGGGGCAGTTTGGGCGGTTGCAGTTGGGCGGTTGGGGCAGTTTGGGGCAGTCTGGGGCGGTTTGGGGCAGTTTGGGCGGTTTTGGGCAGTTTGGGGCGGTTTTGGGCGGTTTGGGCGGTTGGGGCAGTTTGGGGCGGTTTGGGCAGTTTGGGCGGTTGGGGCAGTTTGGGGCAGCTTTGGGCGGTTGGGGCAGTTTGGGGCAGTCTGGGGCGGTTGGGGCAGTTTGGGCAGTTTTGGGCAGTTTGGGGCGTTTGGGCGGTTTGGGCGGTTTGAGGCAGTTTGGGGCGGTTTGGGCGGTTTGGGGCAGTTTGGGGCGGTTTGGGCGGTTGGGGCAGTTTGGGGCAGTTTGGGGCAGTTTGGGCGGTTGGGGCAGTTTGGGGCAGTTTGGGCTCGGCCCGACGGCTTTACTTCCGGTTGCGGTCCAGCTTGCTCATGACCTGTTTGATGTCCACCTGTTTGGTGGCGGCCGCTATCTTGGCCTTCTCCTCCTCCGCCTGCTGCCAGAGGATTATGGGATGGATTCCGGGCCTGCGGTTACGGGCGTTCTGCTCCAGCTGCGCATCACTGCGGGAGACGCACAACAGACCAATGAGACGCGTGACAGACCAATGAGACGCTTGAAAGATGTGTGACAGACCAATGAGACGCTTGACAGATGTGTGACAGACCAATGAGACGCACTCGTCCTCTCTCACACACACACTCATACACATATATACACGCACACACACACTTACACACTCACTTGTACACACACACACACACACTCTCACACATATACTTTCTTCTCATATAGTGCTCAGGCTGTGACACTCACTCATGTGGTCACCCTATCACATGTCCTCACCAGGTCTGTCACGTTTTTATCAGTTTCATTTGGTGTGTTTGGTGAAGATTTTGGATTTCGCTAAAGCATGAGTTTTAAATTACGATGGCATTGACTCTAGCTGATGTGTTGGAAGTTCTAGAAGAACCTGGCATGGAGTACATGCTAGTCAATCCATAGCATTTATCTCTGAAAGGAAAAGTTGGGTGCAGGAGCTCCGTCCCACCTGAAGTTGTGTGTCTCTGGATTCAGAGCTTTCTTCTGCGTGTCCTTGAACACCGGAGACTTCAGGTAGCGTCCGTAGGTGTCCTGCAATTCAGACGTTGCATTACATTCCGTTCAACGTAAGCATACTGAACTGTTCGCCACTGTTTGACAAGAGCAGGCC
This sequence comes from Anguilla rostrata, assembly GCF_018555375.3. NCBI lineage: Eukaryota > Metazoa > Chordata > Actinopteri > Anguilliformes > Anguillidae > Anguilla > Anguilla rostrata. The sequence goes on along the minus strand of NC_057949.1, from coordinate 29,819,987 downwards.
GTTGGCTAGGCTACTGTTTTAGCCGACTGATCGCATGCACTGTGATCTCCACCCTAAAGGCCGCACCTTTTTCATGAGCATGAAGATGTGGGTCTGCGCTGCGTCCAGGACGTAGCGGTGCGGGTGGTCCAGGCCCTTCACCGTGATGGCCATGGTCTTCTGGTCGATGTTGATCCAGCGGGGAGCCCCTGGGGCCAGGAAGGTCCTGTGGAGGGAGACAGCGCACGTTCAGATCGGCCGTGGAAGGGCACGGGGCTCCAGGTTGTCCGTTGGGTGCACCCAAACCGAAAGCAAGACAGCGCTACAACATTCAGGAGGCTTCGACAGAACTACTTCCTCAGCTAGCATTCGACAGAGCTACCTCCTCAGCTAGCATTCGACAGAGCTACCTCCTCAGCTCAGCATAGCATGAGCTACCTCCGAGCTAGCTTCGACAGAGCTACCTCCTCAGCTAGCATTCGACAGAGCCCCCTCCTCAGCTAGTGTTCGACAGAGCTACCTCCTCAGCTAGTGTTTAACGGAGCTACCTCCTCAGCTTGTGTTTGACAGAGCTACCCCCTCAGCTAGTGTGGCTGTCCTTACTAATTCACTTGAGCAACTACACAGTGGCAAAAATGTAACCCGTGCAAGGTAAGGGATGTCTGTAGAATGAATTATGGACAGTTCAAAAAGTATGAATAACAGCCTCCTATTTTCCATGGGTTAGGTTATTCCTTAATATGGGGTTACTGAATATATAGTTCTATGTGCCTGTTGGTGTTGGTATGGAAACCACTAATATGTCTTTGATGTGTGAAGAGAGCAAAAGGCCTGAAGCATGTTGGGGTTTTTTTCTGGACTCTCCCTTCCTGTTTCAGAGAGGGTCTCACTTGTAAATGCTCTCAGCCTTCTCCTTCATGGAGTCAGCGGTTCCCCACTTCATCTCCTCTGCGGCCTCCCAGAAGGCCAAGTTCTCCCCTGTGTTCAGAGAGACAAACACAAGCAGTAGGGTTGCCAGATTTAGACTACCCTGTGTTCAGACAGACGCACAAGAACAAGCAGTAGGGTTGCCAGATTTAGACTACCCTGTGCTCAAACACAGATGAGCATAGGTGGCAGGGATGCCAGATTTTCAGAATTAGTCAACACTTGACCACTGGAAGCACGGTGGGGAGCTGTCGGAATAAATTAGGGAAGGGCGGGTGGTGGTCGAGGCTGTGGGGGCTAAATGGTACATTTTTTTCGTGAATTACTCAAAGTGCACATTCCACTGTCCTGTCAGGACCTCAAACTGGACCTGTACAAATACAGTCTGGTCAAAAAAGCAGAAATCTGGCAATCCTAACAGGCAGTCAGGAACACTGGTATGAGCTAGATCTGTTCTGAGGATCCTGGGTTTACATCTAAATCCTGAATATGCTCTCCCTCCCCAGGCAAGCTGCTCTCCCTCCCCAGGCGAGCTGCTCTCCCTCAGTCCGAGCTCTCACCTCGGACTCTTTTCCTCCCAGGCAAGCTGTCTCCCTCCCCAGGCGAGGCTTCTCCAGAAGCTGCTCCTCCCAGGCAGCTGCTCTCCACTCCCAGGCAAGCTGCCGCCAATCCCTCTGTCCGACACTCACCGCTGAACTCCTTCTTCAGAAACTTCCAGAAGTCCGCCCGTCCGCGAGGGTCGTTCAGGAGCTCGTAGAAGCTGAAGGTCCAGTGTTCCACACGCATCTGAGTTGGGATTTCCGCGCTGGGAAGCACACATTCAATATCGTTAAGTTTTCATCTTGCTTGACCCTTTGATATTACACGTTGGTTATTTTCCTAAAATCGTTCTTATAACCTAAGGCAGGTGGGCCTTACTTCGGCATGTTCAGCTCCCAGTAAGTGCTGTCGTCTGTTAGCCAGGGGTTGCTAGGGAGACACGGTGCCAGGAAGGGGTCATGCGTCTTGTACGTCGTGACAAACTTGACGAGGCTGCAGTGGCACATGGCAAAGAAAAAAAAAGTCACACACACAACGCCCTCCACCACAGTGGGCGTAACGTACAGTCGCTCCCAGCGATGCTAACTGCTACAGGTAAATGCCCTCCACCGCAGCAGGACGCTAACGTGCTACAGGTAAACGCCCTCCACCGCAGCAGGACGTTAACGTGCTACAGGTAAACGCCCTCCACCACAGCCAGATGCTTACGTGCTACAGGTAAATGCCCTCCACCGCAGCAGGACGCTAACGTGCTACAGATAAACGCCCTTCACCGCATCAGGACGCTAACGTGCTACAGATAAACGCCCTCCACCGCAGCAGGATGCTAACGTGCTACAGATACAGCATGTATGAAATACTGCACAAACAGCCTGCCTGCAAAAAAGGAAAAGACTTGATGGCCAAATGACAGCGTTACAGAGCAGCTGCCTGGTGGGAGAACAAGCATTCGGACGAGTCCCGGTCGGGTTCCGACAGAACTTACGCTCCGAGAGAGACCG